>NC_069502.1:332789935-332822435 GCF_027579735.1 Bombina bombina
TTGATCACAAGATCATTCTTCATTTATTCTTTTAGAGCCTTTCACTCCCATCTAGTTAGATTGTCACTAACTATTACTGCCGTTTCAATTTTTATGTCTTCTTGCTCAACGCATCCAACAAAGATTTTTATACTGGAGGATAAGGATAGCTGAGGCATATATTTAGATGAAGGCTTGAAGCCTGAAGTTGTTCAACAAACCTTTTCAGGGAATTCTCCATCCTGTTCCTCTGACACAGAAACACAATTGTAAAGTGCTTTTAAATAAATTTGTGCTGGATTGGGCAATTTAAAGACATTGGAGCTGTTGTGTGTCTGTTCCTGTTTCATAAGTGGGCTCCATGTTCTACAGCTGTATTATAATGCAGTGAATCCCTTCTACACTCATGTAGTCTATGATGCATCAAACAAGACCTATATAATCTCTAAAATATTTTAATATGAGTCTAATATTCCTTACTATTAGATTCATTTTAATTAGGGGTGGTGGTGTGTCCATTTGATGTATCAGCTATATAGGTTTTAGAGGAGATTTATTTGATATGTTTTAAAAGTAGAAATACAAACTTTTAGAAGAACAGCATGATATTTTGTCACTGCATATTTTTTTCTTTAATATTTTAGAAATCTTTAAAATATATTAATATAGTTCATATTGTTCAGGATAAAGGAATACCATAAAAGATCTTCATATAAAGATGTTGGCGTAATTGTCATTTACTGAAATAATACTTTTTAAAAATAAGAAAAGAAAAAGGGGTGCCTTATAACGTAGCCATGTCTTATAGGATGTCTTGTTTTTTTATGTGTGTGTGAATAACACTCACATTTTTGGGTGGCACCTAATTGGTAAGCGGCTTATGGGCCAGCTGACTCTCTCAGCAGTTAGCTCACTGTTTACTCCTAATAGAGGTCTGGTTTGGGACTCACTGGATGTCGGCTCCTTTACTTATTTACTGGCTTCTTGTGATGCTGTTAGCTTCTGTATGCTGCTAGAATTAAATCATCTGTGTGTTTGCAGATGTAAAAATAACAAAAATATGTCTCCAAAAGAAAAACGGGGGAGTGCAGACCAAGAGGAAAATCAAGTTCAAGTTGGCTAAAAACACAAAGTTTTAATGCAACATGTTTCTTAGCCTAAAAAGTCAGTTTTCATCAGATACCTGAGAGTGTCAGCCAACCCAAAAATACCTTTACCCATTAAGTGCCATCGGAAAATGTGAGTGTTATTCACACAGATACAAAACAAGACATCCTATAAGACATAGCTACTATATGAGGCGCCCCTTTTTCTTTTCTTGTTTCCTACCCACCGATCATACCACAGCACCTATAATTCAAAGTGGAGCAGCATCTAAATAGAAAGCCTGATCCTTTCACACAATTTTGGACCTTTGCCATATCTATTGGTGAACTTTATTTGGACACATATTGACTACAATATAATATCTAATATTATTTATATTTTCTCTATCAGCAATATATGATAACCAATACGTATTTGTACAATATCACCTTGACCCTTATCATTTATATAGTATAATATTTGAACAATTAAGTATGTCTTACTTTATCATTTTAATTTAAAGGTATTGCAAATGAATCCAAAAAGCTTTACGGAGTACAGTTCCATCCTGAAGTTGGCTTAACTGAAAATGGGAAGGTGATGCTAAAAAACTTCTTGTATGATGTTGCGGGATGCAGTGGTACTTACACAGTTCAGAACAGAGAAATTCAATGTATCAGGGAAATAAAAGAGAAGGCTGGGTCATCTAAGGTTTTGGTAAGGATTTCATTTTATATTTCAATTGATTAGACTGTAGAATTTTCCTGTTGAAGTAACATAATGGTTGAATAAATCATATATGTATATAAAGGAGTGCGTTTAAAGTGTGTCCAAAGTTTTAATATATATATATATATATATATATATATATATATATATATATATATATATATATATTGTGTGTGTGTGTATGTATATATGTATGTATGTATGTATATATATATATATATATATATTTTGTGTGTGTGTGTATGTATGTATGTATGTGTATATATATATATATATATATATATATATATATATATATATATATATATATATATATATATATGTCAAAATAGCGTATAGCCCAGCACTCCAACCAGGCGGAGCAGCCACAACCTGGGTGCAATCCTTATAAGAGATAGTTAAAGAACAATGTAGAAGAAGGGCACTGTCCTGATGAAGGCCCAACTGAGGGCCGAAACGTCGACCATGTATTAATGTTCTAGGAATAAAGAAAATATTTGTCTCTATACAAACCCTGAGAGTGCCCTTCTTCAACATTGTTCTATATATATATATATATATATATATATATATATATATATATATATATATATATATATATATATATATGTGTTCTTAATAGACTTCAGATGTCAGCTGATTTGGGTTTACCAGTCAACAACTTATGATGCTGCTATTTCTTTTTAGACTTCTTAAGTGATACATATGTTTACAAACATAAATGGAAATTTGTATAAGATAACACATTGTAACCTCAGGTTATAATTCTTCTAATAGTATTCCCTGAACTGCTTGCAGGAAGTTGTCTGTATCCTGTACTAAATTGCTACCATTCTATAGAAATACTCAAGCATAATAGTAGTAAGTAAGAAATATGACGGCCATTTGCTTTCCCTTTTACTGTAATATCTGATGTTGGTATGTCTCGCTTGTGTGTCTGTAGTGGTTTAATTGTAAAATTCACAGTCGTTTCCTTACACAGTGACAACTTTATTTTTCTTTGTGATAACTGGTGAGAAAAAATACATGTTTTAAAGTTAAAAATTGTGATTTCCTAAATGAACAAATACATTGATATTACAATTTGTGATTAATTTGGTGTGATAGTGATCAATTGATAGTACCTAATTTAGTTGCAGATTAGTTTCTTATCTGCAATGAAGTCCTACAATATATATTTTCATGTTTTTCTTCTACAGGTGTTATTAAGTGGAGGGGTTGATTCCACAGTTTGTACAGCTCTTCTGAACAAAGCTTTAAATCAAGACCAGATCATTGCAGTACATATAGATAATGGCTTTATGAGAAAACGAGAGAGTCAGTCTGTAGAAGAAGCTCTTAAAAAGCTTGGAATTCAAGTGAAAGGTATTTCTTTATTAAGGGGCATTTCTTCTGATTCATAGAATGTTCCTTAAAACTGTCAAATTAGATTATTAATGCCAACATAAGTCAGTTGACTTCTAAAGGGCTGTTGAATTTAACTTAGCATAATTGTGTCTTCTACAGTTGTAAATGCAGCACATTCATTTTACAATGGCACAACAACGTTACCAATATCAGACGAGGACAGAACACCTCGTAAAAGAATCAGTAAGACGCTCAACATGACCACAAACCCAGAAGAGAAAAGGAAAATTATTGGCGACACGTTTGTGAAGGTATTGATCAAGAGCAGTTAGATATTCTAATATTAAGAAGCTGTTTTCATATTGACACCTAATTCTACCAATGTTATAGATGTTTAGCTTATTTATGGTATGTCAATTTTAAAGTTTAGTTCTGCCTTTAGACAAGCAGATAACACAAAATATCACAATGATTAGGTGATTTATCCTGCATTTCCTGCCTTATTCTTTCTTATTCTTTCGGCCCCTGTGCACTTGTTGGGTCATTGTAGACTAGATACCCTGAAGGTACTGCTGAGGTTGAGATTCCACAAACATAGGAAAATGCTATGAAAAGGGAGAGACGGATCTCCTTGTGTGTGATATATATATATATATATATATATATATATATATATATATATATATAAATTTCTCCAACATTGGTGTGTCCGGTCCACGGCGTCATCCTTACTTGTGGGATATCTCTTCCCCAACAGGAAATGGCAAAGAGTCCCAGCAAAGCTGGCCATATAGTCCCTCCTAGACTCCGTCCACCCCAGTCATTCTCTTTGCCGTTGCACAGGCAACATCTCCACGGAGATGGTTAAGAGTTTTTTGGTGTTTAAATGTAGTTTTTATTCTTCTATCAAGTGTTTGTTATTTTAAAATAGTGCTGGTATGTACTATTTACTCAAACAGAAAAGGATGAAGATTTCTGTTTGTGAGAGGAAGATGATTTTAGCAGACAGTAACTAAAATCGATTGCTGTTTCCACATAGGACTGTTGAGATGAAGTAACTTCAGTTGGGGGAAGCAGTTAGCAGACTTTTCTGCTTAAGGTATGACTAGCCATATTTCTAACAAGACCATGTAATGCTGGAAGGCTGTCATTTCCCCTCATGGGGACCGGTAAGCCATTTTCTTAGTCAAACAAACAGAATAAAGGGCTTAATATGGGCTAAAAAACTGGTAGACATTTTTATGGGCTAAATCGATTGCTTTATTTGGGCATTTTATTCATATTTATGCTGACAATTCGCATTTATAAACTTGGGGAACGTTTATTAAACGGCAGGCACTATGGTAGACACCTTTTCCAGTCAGGGGGCCTTCCTAGTTGTAGACTGAGCCTCATTTTCGCGCCATTACTGCGCAGTTGTTTTTTGAGAGCAGGGCATGCAGATGCATGTGTGAGGATCTGAAATTTGCTGGAAAAGCTTCTAGAAGGCGTCAATTGGTATCGTATTCCCCTCTGGGCTTGGTTGGGTCTCAGCAAAGGCTATAGCTGGGACTGTATAGGGGTTAAATTTGTAAACGGCTCTGGTTCCGTTATTTTAAGGGTTAAAGCTCTGAAATTTGGTGTGCAATACTCTTAATGCTTTAAGACACTGTGGTGTAATTTTTGAACAATTCCTTCATACTTTTTCACATATTTAGTAATAAAGTGTTTTCTGTTTAAAATTTAAAGAGACATTTTTTGTGCTTTGTTGACAAGTTTAAGCCTGTTTAACATGTCTGTGCCTTCGGATAAGCTATGTTCTATATGTATGAAAGCCAATGTGTCTCCCCATTTAAATTTATGTGATAATTGTGCCATAGCGTCCAAACAAAGTAAGGACAGTACTGCCACAGATAATGAAATTGCCCAAGATGATTCCTCAGATGAGGGGAGTAAACATGATACTACATCATCTCCTACTATGTCTACACCAGTTTTGCCCACACAGGAGGCCCCTAGTACATCTAGTGCGCCAATGCTTATTACCATGCAACAATTAACGGCTGTAATGGATAACTCCATAGCAAATATTTTATCCAAAATGCCTACTTATCAGAGAAAGCGCGATTGCTCTGTTTTAAACACTGAAGAGCAGGAGGGCGCTGATGATAATTGTTCTGTCATACCCTCACACCAATCTGAAGGGGCCATGAGGGAGGTTTTGTCAGATGGAGAAATTTCAGATTCAGGAAAAATTTCTCAACAAGCTGAACCTGATGTTGTGACATTTAAATTTAAATTAGATCATCTCCGCGCACTGCTTAAGGAGGTGTTATCTACTCTGGATGATTGTGACAACTTGGTCATTCCAGAGAAATTATGCAAGATGGACAAGTTCCTAGAGGTTCCGGTGCACCCCGACGCTTTTCCTATACCCAAGCGGGTGGCGGACATAGTAAATAAGGAGTGGGAAAAGCCCGGCATACCTTTTGTTCCCCCCTATATTTAAGAAATTATTTCCTATGGTCGACCCCAGAAAGGACTTATGGCAGACAGTCCCTAAGGTCGAGGGGGCAGTTTCTACTCTAAACAAACGCACTACTATTCCTATCGAAGATAGTTGTGCTTTCAAAGATCCTATGGTTAAAAAATTGGAGGGTTTGCTTAAAAAGATTTTTGTACAGCAAGGTTACCTTCTACAACCCATTTCGTGCATTGTTCCTGTCACTACAGCAGCGTGGTTCTGGTTCGAGGAACTAGAAAACTCGCTTAGTAGAGAGACTCCATATGAGGAGGTTATGGACAGAGTTCACGCACTTAAGTTGGCTAACTCTTTTATTTTAGATGCCGCTTTGCAATTAGCTAGATTAGCGGCGAAAAATTCAGGGTTTGCTATCGTGGCGCGCAGAGCGCTTTGGCTAAAGTCTTGGTCAGCGGATGTGTCATCCAAGACAAAATTGCTTAACATCCCTTTCAAAGGTAAAACTCTATTTGGACCAGAATTGAAAGAGATTATTTCAGACATCACTGGGGGAAAGGGCCATGCCCTTCCACAAGATAGGCCTTTCAAGGCCAAACATAAGTCTAATTTTCGTTCCTTTCGCAATTTCAGGAACGGACCGGCCTCTAATTCTGCATCCTCTAAGCAAGAGGGTAATGCCTCACAACCCAAACCAGCCTGGAAACCGATGCAAGGGTAAGCAGGCCAAGAAGCCTGCCGCTGCTAACAAAACAGCATGAAGGAGTAGCCCCCGATCCGGGACCGGATCTAGTGGGGGGCAGACTCTCTCTCTTTGCTCAGGCTTGGGCAAGAGATGTTCAGGATCCCTGGGCGCTAGAAATAGTTTCTCAGGGTTATCTCCTGGAATTCAGGGAACTACCCCCAAGGGGAAGGTTCCACATGTCTCACTTATCCTCAAACCAAATAAAGAGACAGGCGTTCTTACATTGTGTAGAAGACCTGTTAAAGATGGGAGTGATACACCCAGTTCCAATAAAGGAACAAGGAATGGGATTTTATTCCAATCTGTTCGTAGTTCCCAAAAAAGAGGGAACTTTCAGACCAATTTTGGATTTGAAGATCCTAAACAAATTTCTCAGGGTACCATCGTTCAAGATGGAAACCATTCAAACGATTCTACCCACTATCCAGGAAAGTCAATTTATGACTACCGTGGATCTAAAGGATGCGTACCTACATATTCCTATCCACAAAGAACATCATCAGTTCCTAAGGTTCGCTTTTCTGGACAAGCATTACCAGTTTGTGGCCCTCCCATTCGGGTTAGCCACTGCTCCAAGGATTTTCACAAAGGTACTAGGGTCCCTTCTAGCGGTTCTAAGACCGAGGGGCATTGCAGTAGTACCTTACTTGGACGACATTCTAATACAAGCGTCGTCCCTGTCAAAAGCAAAGGCTCATACAGACATCGTTCTGGCCTTTCTCAGATCACACGGATGGAAGGTGAACATAGAAAAAAGTTCTCTGTCTCCGTCGACAAGAGTTCCCTTCTTGGGAACAATAATAGATAACTTAGAAATGAGGATTTTTCTGACAATTATTCAAGTAGATCAGAAGACCAGAGACGTTGTAGGAGAGAGTGGTTAAATATAGCTAGTTTATTTTCTTCAATCAAAAGTTTGTTATTTTTAAATAGTACCGGAGTTGTGCTATTTTATCTCAGGCAGTAAATAGAAGAAGAATCTGCCTGAGGTTTCTATGATCTTAGCAGGTTGTAACTAAGATCCATTGCTATTCTCACATATGTCTGAGGGGATTACACAGATGAGGTAACTTCAGCGAGAGAATGGCGTGCAGTTTATTCTGCTATCAGGTATGTGCAGTTATAATTTTTTCTAGAGATGGAAAACACTAGAAAATGCTGCTGATACCGGATTAATGTAAGTTAAGCCTGAATACAGTGATTTAATAACGACTGGTATCATGCTTACTCCCAGGGGTAATACCCTTATGATATTTACAATATAAAACGTTTGCTGGCATGTTTAATCGTTTTTATATATGCTTTGGTGATAAAACTTTATTGGGGCCTAGTTTTTTCCACATGGCTGGCTTAAATTTTGACTAGAAACAATTCCCACTGTTGTAGTATAAAAGTTACAGTTGGTGCAGTTAAAATTACAAACTGTGACATCCAGCTTCCCTCAAAGGCCCTCTTAATGCTATAGGACATCTCTGAAGGGCCCAAAGGCTTTCCAAAGTCGTTTATTGGGGAAGGTAGGGCCACAGCTTGCTGTGGCAGTTGGTTGTGACTGTTAAAAAACATCTATTTCGTTTTTTTTATCCGTTTTTTGAACTAAGGGGTTAATCATCCATTTGCAAGTGGGTGCAATGCTCTGTTAGCCTATTATACACACTGTAAAAATTTCGTTTGATTTACTGCATTTTTTCACTGTTTTTCAAATTCTGACAAAATTTGTTTCTCTTAAAGGCACAGTACCGTTTTTTATATTTGCTTGTTAACTTGATTTAAAGTGTTTTCCAAGCTTGCTAGTCTCATTGCTATTCTGTATAAACATGTCTGACATAGAAGAAACTCCTTGTTTATTATGTTTAAAAGCCATGGTGGAACCCCCTCTTAGAATGTGTACCAAATGTACTGATTTCATTTTATGCAATAAAGATCATTTTCTGTCTTTAAAAAATGTATCACCAGAGGAATCTGACGAGGGGGAAGTTATGCTGACTAACTTTCCCCACGTGTCAGACCCTTTGACTCCCGCTTAAGGGACTCACGCTCAAATGGCGCCAAGTATATCTAGGGCGCCCATAGCGTTTACTTTACAAGACATGGCGGCAGTCATGGATAATACACTGTCAGCGGTATTAGTCAGACTACCTGAACTTAGAGGTAAGCGAGATAGCTCTGGGGTGAGACAAAATTCAGAGCATACTGACGCTTTAAGAACCATGTCTGATACTGCCTCACAATATGCAGAAGCTGAGGAAAGAGAGCTTCAGTCAGTGGGTGATGTTAATGACTCAGGAAAGATACCTGATTCTAATATTTCTACATTTAAATTTAAGCTTGAACAGCCTCCGCGTGTTGCTTAGGGAGGTTTTAGCTGCTCTGAATGACTGTGATACCATTGCAGTGCCAGAGAAATTGTGTAGACTGGATAAATACTTTGCAGTGCCGGTGTGTACTGATGTTTTTCCAAATACCTAAAAGGTTTACAGAAATTATTAATAAGGAATGGGATAGACCAGGTGTGCCGTTCTCTTCCCCTCCTATTTTTAGAAAAATGTTTCCAATAGACGCCACCACATGGGACTTATGGCAGACAGTCCCTAAGGTGGAGGGAGCAGTTTCTACTCTAGTAAAGCGAACTACTATCCCTGTCGAGGACAGTTGTGCTTTTTTTTTTTTTTTAGATCCAATGGATAAAAAATTAGAGGTTACCTTAAGAAAATATTTATTCAACAAGGTTTTATCCTACAGCCCCTTGCATGCATTGCCCCTGTCACTGCTGCTGCGGCGTACTGGTTTGAGTCTCTGGAAGAGGCTTTACAGGTAGAGACTCCATTGGATGACATACTTGGCAAACTTAGAGCACTTAAGCTAGCCAATTCTTTTATGCTGATGCCATTTTTCATTTGACTAAACTAACGGCTAAGAATTCTGGTTTTGCTATACAGGCACGCAGAGCGCTATGGCTTAGATCATGGTCAGCTGACGTGACTTCAAAATCTAAGCTACTTAACATTCCCTTCAAGGGGCAGACCCGATTCGGGCCTAGTTGAAGGAGATTATTGCTGATATCACTGGAGGAAAAGGTCATGCCCTTCCTCAGGACAGGTCCAAATCTAGGGCCAAACAGTCTAATTTTCGTGCCTTTCAAAACTTCAAGGCAGGTGCGGCATCAACTTCCTCTAATAATAAACAAGAGGGAACTTTTGCTCAATCCAAGACGGTCTGGAGACCAAACCTGACATGGAAAAAAGGTAAGCAGGTAAAAAAGCCTGCTGCTGCCTCTAAGACAGCATGAAGGAACGGCCCCCTATCCGGGAACGGATCTAGTAGGGGGCAGACTTTCACTCTTTGCCCAGGCGTGGGCAAGAGATGTTCAGGATCCCTGGGCGTTGGAAATTATATCCCAGGGATATCTTCTGGACTTCAAAGCTTCCCCCCCAAAAGGGAGATTTCACCTTTCACAATTATCTGCACACCAGATAAAGAGAGAGGCATTCTTACACTGTGTACGAGGAGTCCTAGTTATGGGAGTGATCCATCCAGTTCCAAAGGAGGAACAGGGACAGGGTTTTTACTCAAATCTGTTTGTGGTTCCCAAAAAAGAGGGAACCTTCAGACCAATTTTGGATCTAAAGATCTTAAACAAATTCCTCAAAGTTCCGTTGTTCAAGATGGAAACTATTCGTACCATCCTACCACTGATCCAGGAGGGTCAATATATGACTACAGTGGATCTAAAGGATGCTTATCTTCACATTCCGATACACAAAGATCATCATCGGTTTCTCAGGTTTGCCTTTTAAGACAGGCATTACCAGTTGTAGCTCTTCCCTTGGGATTAGCTACAGCCCCAAGAATCTTTACAAAGGTTCTAGGGTCACTTATGGCGGTCCTACTGCCGCGGGGCATAACAGTAGCACCTTATTTAGACAACATCCTGATACAGGCGTCAAACTTCCAAATTGCCAAGTCTCATACGGACGTAGTACTGGCATTTCTGTGGTCGCATGGGTGGAAAGTGAACGAGGAAAAGAGTTCTCCATCCCCACTCACAAGAGTTTCCTTTCTAGGGACTCTGATAGATTCTGTAGAAATGAAAATTCACCTGACGGAGTCCAGGTTATCAAAGCTTCTAAATTCCTGCCGGGTTCTTCATTCCATTCCGCGCCCTTCGGTGGTTCAGTGTATGGAAGTAATCGGCTTAATGGTAGCGGCAATGGACATAGTGCCGTTTGCACGCTTACATCTCAGACCGCTGCAACTATGCATGCTCAGTCAGTGGAGCGGGGATTACACAGATTTGTCCCCTCAACTGAATCTGGACCAAGAGACCAGGGATTCTCTTCCATGGTGGCTATCTCGGGTCCATCTGTCCAAAGGTATGACCTTTCGCAGGCCAGATTGGACAATTGTTACAACAGATGCCAGCCTTCTAGGTTGGGGTGCAGTCTGGAACTCCCTGAAGGCTCAGGGATCGTGGACTCAGGAGGAGTCTCTCCTACCATTAAATATTCTGGAACTAAGAGCGATATTCAAGGCTCTTCAGGCTTGGCCTCAGTTAGCAACTCTGAGGTACATCAGATTTCAGTCGGACAACATCACGACTGTAGCTTACATCAACCATCAAGGGGGAACGAGAAGTTCCCTAGAGATGTTAGAAGTTTCAAAAATAATTCGCTGGGCAGAGATTCACTCTTGTCACCTATCAGCTATCCATATCCCAGGTGTAGAGCACTGGGAGGCGGATTTTCTAAGTCGTCAGACTTTTCATCCGGGAGAGTGGGAACTCCATCCGGAGGCATTTGCACAACTGATTCATCGTTGGGGCAAACCAGAACTGGATCTCATGGCGTCTCGCCAGAACGCCAAGCTTCCGTGTTACGGATCCAGGTCCAGGGATCCCAAGGCGACACTGATAGATGCTCTAGCAGCGCCCTGGTCTTTCAACCTGGCTTATGTGTTTCCACCGTTTCCTCTGCTCCCTCGACTGATTGCCAAGATCAAGCAGGAGAGAGCATCGGTGATTCTGATAGAACCTACGTGGCCACGCAGGACCTGGTATGCAGATCTAGTGGACATGTCATCCTTTCCACCATGGTCTCTGCCTCTGAAACAGGACCTTCTACTTCAGGGTCCTTTCAACCATCCAAATCTAATTTCTCTGAGGCTGACTGCTTTATTTTATCAAAGCGTGGCTTCTCCGAGTCAGTTATTGATACCTTAAGCCAGGCACGAAAGTCTGTCACCAGGAAAATAATTTACCATAAGGTATGGCGTAGATATCTTTATTGGTGTGAATCCAAGGGTTACTCATGGAGTAAGGTCAGGATTGCTAGGATATTATCTTTTCTCCTAGAAGGTTTGGAAAAAGGATTGTCAGCTAGTTAAGCGTCTGGCAGATGTTCCAGACGTTCAGGCATTTTGTCAGGCTTTAGTTAGAATCAAGCCTGTGTTTAAACCTGTTGCTCCACCATGGAGCTTAAACTTGGTTCTTAAGGTTCTTCAAGGAGTTCCGTTTGAACCTCTTCATTCCATAGATATCAAGCTTTTATCTTGGAAAGTTCTTTTTTTTGGTAGCTATTTCCTCGGCTCGTAGAGTCTCTGAGCTATCTGCCTTACAATGTGATTCTCCTTATCTGATTTTTCATACGGATAAGGTAGTCCTGCGTACCAAACCTGGGTTCTTACCTAAGGTGGTATCTAACAAGAATATCAATCAAGAGATTGTTGTTCCATCCTTGTGTTACACAATTTGGACGTGGTCCGTGCTTTAAAGTTTTACTTACAAGCTACTAAAGATTTTCGTCAAACATCTGCTTTGTTTGTCTACTCTGGACAGAGGAGAGGTCAAAACACTTCGGCAACCTCTTTTTCTTTTTGACTAAGAAGCTTAATCCGCTTAGCCTATGAGACTGCTGGACAGCAACCTCCTGAAAGGATTACAGCTCATTCCACTAGAGCTGTGGCTTCCACTTGGGCCTTTAAAAATGAGGCTTCTTTTGATCAGATTTTCAAGGCGACGACTTGGTCTTCGCTTCATATTTTTTCAAAATTTTACAAATTTGATACTTTTGCTTCTTTGGAGGCTATATTTGGGAGAAAGGTTTTACGGGCAGTGGTTCCTTCCATTTTAGTTCCTGCCTTGTCCCTCCCTTCATCCGTGTACTTTAGCTTTGGTATTGGTATCCCACAAGTAATGGATGATCCGTGGACTGGATACACCTTACAAGAGAAAACACAGTTTATGCTTACCTGATTTATTTCTCTTGTGGTGTATCCAGTCCACGGCCCACCCTGTCATTTTAAGGCAGGTAATTTTTAAATTTAAACTACAGTAACCACTGCACCCTATGGTTCCTCCTTTCTCGGCTTGTTTTCGGTCGAATGACTGGCTATGACAGTTAGGGGAGGAGCTATATTACAGCTCTGCTGTGGGTGTCCTCTTGCAACTTCCTGTTGGGAATGAGAATATCCCACAAGTAATGGATGATCCGTGGACTGGATACACCACAAGAGAAATAAATTTATCAGGTAAGCATAAATTGTGTTTCTCCAACGGTGTGTCCGGTCCACGGCCCGCCCTGGTTTTTTAATCAGGTCTGATGAATTATTTTCTCTAACTACAGTCACCACGGTACCATATGGTTTCTCCTATATATATTTCCTCCTGTCCGTCGGTCGAATGACTGGGGTGGGCGGAGCCTAGGAGGGACTATATGGCCAGCTTTGCTGGGACTCTTTGCCATTTCCTGTTGGGGAAGAGATATCCCACAAGTAAGGATGACGCCGTGGACCGGACACACCGTTGGAGAAAGTAATTTATCAGGTAAGCATAAATTCTGTTTTAATTATCATTATAAAAAATTAAATTAACTTTTTTTTTTTTTTTTTAATTTTGCTTGTACTTATGGAAGCTCAGTATATTGATTTAGGCAAATGTAACATCAAGATAATCATACAGCATATTGCAAAACCTATGAATCATAGGGAAGTAGCATTAAAGACAAATTTAATAAAAGTAGGTGCAGCAAATATGTTGATCTCCTACTCAGTCTGCCTAGGGAAGCAGTGTAGAGTTCACTGTGTACCTTCATGAAATGCACTGTATAGGAAGGAGACTGTTTAGCTGACGCAAGTTTTACCTATAAAGCTATGTAATATATATATAACATATATTATGACATCATTTCAATACCAATTTAGCACAGTATAAAAGCCAGTTTACCAAAATTACTTGTACTGAGTAAATTTATTTGATCTAAAGTGCAACAAATGAATTTCTCCTTGCTGATATCTATAGAATAAATTACCTTATGCCTCCCTATTTATTATGTATTTAAACTCTGTCACATTTGTAGGTTTGTAAACCTAAGGTAGGAGACACAAGATGAGCCTTTTAAACCTTGTGGTTGGATGTTTATATAGCTATGCATGATCCCAGAGGCCCAACCTAAGTCATTATACATTTTGTGACACACCCAATTTATTTTCTCTTGTTAAGTGTATCCAGTCTACGGATCATCTTTTACTTGTGGGATATTCTCCTTCCCAACAGGAAGTTGCAAGAGGATCACCCACAGCAGAGCTGCTACATAGCTCCTCCCCTCACTGCCATATCCAGTCATTCTCTTGCAACTCTCAACAAAGATGGACGTAGTAAGAGGAGAGTGGTGTATTATAGTTAGTTTTTTAACTTCAATCAAAAGTTTATTTTTAAATGGTACCGGAGTGTACTGTTTCATCTCAGGCAGCATTAGAAGAAGAATCTGCCTGTGATTTCTATGATCTTAGCAGAAGTAACTAAGATCCACTGCCGTTCTCACATATTCTGAGGAGTGAGGTAACTTCAGAGGGGGAATGGCGTGCAGGTTTTCCTGCAATAAGGTATGTGCAGTTAACATATTTCTAGGGATGGAATTTGCTAGAAAAATGCTGCTGATACCGGATTAAGATGTAAGTTAAGCCTTAAATGCAGTGATAGCGACTGGTATCAGGCTTATTAACAGAGATACATACTCTTATAAAAGTGTAATATAAAACGTTTGCTGGCATGTTAATCGTTTTTATATATGTTTGGTGACAAAACTTATTGGGGCCTAGTTTTTTTCCACATGGCTGGCTTGATTTTTGCCTAGAAACAGTTTCCTGAGGCTTTCCACTGTTGTAATATGAGTGGGAGGGGCCTACAGCTAGAATTACAGACTGAGACACTCAGCTTCCTTCTGCATGATACAGGACATCTCTGAAGTGCTCAAAAGGCTTCAAAGTCGTGTTTGAGGAGGGTAACAACCACAGTAGACTGTGGTAGTTGTTGTGACTGTGTTTAAAAAACGTTTTTTGTCATTTATTATTCCGTTTTTGGTATTAAGGGGTTAATCATCCATTTGCAAGTGGGTGCAATGCTCTGCTGACTTGTTACATACACTGTAAAAATTTTGTTAGTGTAATTGCCTTTTTTCACTGTTATTTCAAATTTTGTCAAAATTTGTTTCTCTTAAAGGCACAGTAACGTTTTTTTTATATTGCTTGTTAACTTGCTTTAAAGTGTTTTCCAAGCTTGCTAGTCTCATTGCTAGTCTGTACAAACATGTCTGAAACAGAGGATGCTTGTTCATTATGTTTAAAAGCCATGGTGGAGCCCCATAGGAGAATGTGTACTAAATGTATTGATTTCACCTTAAACAGTAAAGATCAGTCTTTATCTATAAAAGAATTGTCACAGAGGGGTCTGTCGAGGGGGAAGTTATGCCGACTAACTCTCCCCACGTGTCGGACCCTTCGCCTCCCGCTCAAGGGACGCACGCTAATATGGCGCCAAGTACATCAGGGACGCCCATAGCGATTACTTTGCAGGACATGGCTGCTATCATGAATAATACCCTGTCAGAGGTATTATCCAGATTGCCTGAATTGAAAGGCAAGCGCGATAGCTCTGGGGTTAGACGAGATACAGAGCGCGTAGATGCTGTAAGAGCCATGTCTGATACTGCGTCACAATATGCAGAACCTGAGGACGGAGAGCTTCAGTCTGTGGGTGACGTCTCTGAATTGGGGAGACCTGATTCAGAGATTTCTAATTTTAAATTTAAGCTTGAGAACCTCCGTGTATTGCTTGGGGAGGTATTAGCTGCCCTGAATGACTGTGACACAATTGCAGTGCCAGAGAAATTGTGTAGGCTGGATAAATACTATGCAGTGCCGGTGAGTACTGATGTTTTTCCAATACCTAAAAGGCTTACAGAAATTATTAGTAAGGAGTGGGATAGGCCCGGTGTGCCCTTTTCCCCACCTCCTATATTTAGAAAAATGTTTCCAATAGATGACACTACACGGGACTTGTGGCAGACAGTCCCTAAGGTGGAGGGAGCAGTTTCTACTTTAGCAAAGCGTACCACTATCCCGGTTGAGGATAGTTGTGCTTTTTCAGATCCAATGGATACAAAATTGGAGGGTTACCTTAAGAAAATGTTTATTCAACAAGGTTTTATTTTACAGCCCCTTGCATGCATTGCGCCTGTCACTGCTGCGGCGGCATTCTGGTTTGAGGCCCTGGAAGAGGCCATCCATACAGCTCCATTGACTGAAATTGTTGACAAGCTTAGAACTCTTAAGCTAGCTAACTCATTTGTTTCTGATGCCATTGTTCATTTGACTAAACTAACGGCTAAGAATTCCGGATTCGCCATCCAGGCGCGTATGGCGCTATGGCTCAAATCCTGGTCAGCTGATGTGACTTCAAAGTCTAAATTACTCAACATTCCTTTCAAGGGGCAGACCTTAATTCGGGCCTGGTTTGAAAGAAATTATTGCTGACATTACTGGAGGTAAGAGTCATACCCTTCCTCAGGACAGGGCCAAATCAAAGGCCAAACAGTCTAATTTTCGTGCCTTTCGAAATTTCAAGGCAGGTGCAGCATCAACTTCCTCTGCTTCAAAACAAGAGGGAACTTTTGCTCAATCCAAGCAGGCCTGGAAACCTAACCAGTCCTGGAACAAGGGCAAGCAGGCCAGAAAGCCTGCTGCTGCCTCTAAGACAGCATGAAGGAGCGGCCCCCTATCCGACAACGGATCTAGTAGGGGGCAGACTCTCTCTCTCTTCGCCCAGGCGTGGGCAAGAGATGTTCAGGATCCCTGGGCGTTGGAGATCATATCTCAGGGATATCTTCTGGACTTCAAAGCTTCTCCTCCACAAGGGAGATTTCACCTTTCAAGATTATCTGCAAACCAGATAAAGAAAGAGGCATTCCTAAGCTGCGTACAAGATCTCCTTGTAATGGGAGTTATCCATCCAGTTCCGCGGACGGAACAAGGGCAGGGGTTTTATTCAAATCTGTTTGTGGTTCCGAAAAAAGAGGGAACCTTCAGACCAATTTTGGATTTAAAGATCCTAAACAAATTCCTCAGAGTTCCGTCATTCAAGATGGAAACTATTTGAACCATTTTACCCATGATCCAAGAGGGTCAGTACATGACCACTGTGGACTTAAAGGATGCCTACCTTCACATTCCGATTCACAAGAATCATCATCAGTTCCTGAGGTTTGCCTTTCTAGACAGGCATTACCAATTTGTAGCTCTTCCATTCGGGTTGGCTACAGCCCCAATAATTTTTACAAAGGTTCTGGGCTCACTTCTGGCGGTCCTAAGACCGCGAGGCATAGCGGTGGCTCCTTACCTGGACCACATCCTGATACAGGCGTCAAGCTTTCAAATTGCCAAATCTCATACAGAGATAGTTCTGGCATTCCTGAGGTCGCATGGGTGGAAAGTGAACGAAGAAAAGAGTTCTCTATCTTCTCTCACAAGGGTTTCCTTCCTAGGGACTCTAATAGATTCTGTAGAAATGAAAATTTACCTGACGGAGTCCAGGTTATCAAAACTTCTAAATGCTTGCCGTGTTCTTCACTCCATTCCGCGCCCCACGGTGGCTCAGTGCATGGAAGTAATCGGCTCAATGGTAGCGGCGATGGACATAGTGCCATTCGCGCACCTGCATCTCAGACCGCTGCAATTATGCATGCTCAGTCAGTGGAATGGGGATTACACAGATTTGTCTCCTCTACTAAATCTGGATCAGGAAACAAGAGATTCTCTTCTCTGGTGGTTATCTCGGGCCCATCTGTCCAAGGGTATGACCTTTCGCAGACCAGATTGGACAATTGTAACAGATGCCAGCCTTCTAGGTTGGGGTGCAGTCTGCAACTCCCTGAAGGCTCAGGGTTCATGGACTCAGGAGGAGAAACTCCTCCCAATAAATATTCTGGAGTTAAGAGCAATATTCAATGCTCTTCTGGCTTGGCCTCAGCTAGCAACACTTCCCCTTCCTCAGCCTATTTGGCGCTCACCTCCACTTCCTATTGTTTTATCCTTACATTGGGTACACTAGGGTACCCGCTGAGGAGAGCTAGAGGTATCCCCTTTCCCCTATCTGTTTTTGCGCAGGATATACACTCTATCTCTAGCAACACTGAGGTTCATCAGATTTCAGTCGGACAACATCACGACTGTGGCTTACATCAACCATCAAGGGGGAATCAGGAGTTCCCTAGCGATGTCAGAAGTCTCCAAGATAATTCGCTGGGCAGAGACTCACTCTTGCCACCTGTCAGCGATCCATATCGTCAGACTTTTCATCCGGGGGAATGGGAACTCCATCCGGAGGTGTTTGCTCAATTGGTTCTCCGTTGGGGCAAACCAGAATTGGATCTCATGGCGTCTCGCCAGAACGCCAAGCTTCCTTGTTACGGATCCAGGTCCAGGGACCCAGAAGCGGCACTGATAGATGCTCTAGCAGCGCCTTGGTTCTTCAACCTGGCTTATGTGTTTCCACCGTTTCCTCTGCTCCCTCGTCTGATTGCCAAAATCAAACAGGAAAGAGCATTGGTGATATTGATAGCGCCTGCATGGTCACGCAGGACCTGGTATGCAGACCTAGTGGACATGTCATCCTTTCCACCATGGACTCTGCCTCTGAGACAAGACCTTCTAATAAAAGGTCCTTTCAATCATCCGAATCTACTTTCTCTTAGACTGACTGCATGGAGATTGAACGCTTGATCCTATCAAAGCGTGGCTTCTCCAAGTCAGTAATTGATACCTTAATACAGGCACGAAAACCTGTCACCAGGAAAATTTACCACAAGATATGGCGTAAATATCTTCATTGGTGTGAATTCAAGAATTACTCATGGAGTAGGGTTAGGATTCCTAGGATATTGTCCTTCCTCCAAGAGGGTTTGGACAAAGGATTATCAGCTAGTTCTTTAAATAGCTCTGTCTATTCTTTTACACAAGCGTCTGGCAGAAGTTCCAGACGTTCAGGCATTTTGTCAGGCTTTAGTTAGAATTAAGCCTGTGTTTGAACCTGTTGCTCCTCCATGGAGCTTAAACTTGGTTCTTAAAGTTCTTCAAGGGTTTCCGTTTGAACCCCTTCATTCTATTGATATCAACCTTCTTTCATGGAAAGTTCTTTTTCTGATGGCTATTTCCTCGGCTCGAAGAGTCTCGGAGTTATCTGCCTTACATTGTGATTCTCCTTATCTGATCTTTCATTCAGATAAAGTTGTTCTGCGTACAAAACCTGGGTTTTTACCTAAGGTGGTTTCTAACAAGAATATCAATCAAGAGATTGTTGTTCCATCATTATGTCCTAATCCTTCTTCAAAGAAGGAATGTCTTTTGCATAATCTAGACGTAGTCCGTGCCTTGAAGTTTTACTTACAGGCTACTAAAGATTTTCGCCAAACATCTAACCTGTTAGTTGTTTAATCTGGACAGAGGAGAGGTCAGAAGGCCTCGGCAACCTCTCTTTCTTTTTGGCTTCGGAGTATAATCCGTTTAGCCTATGAGACTGCTGGACAGCAGCCTCCTGAAAGGATTACAGCTCATTCTACTAGAGCTGTGGCTTCCACCTGGGCCTTTAAAAATGAGGCCTCTGTTGAACAGATTTGCAAGGCTGCAACTTGGTCTTCGCTTCATACTTTTTCCAAATTTTACAAATTTGATACTTTTGCTTCTTCGGACGCTGTTTTTGGGAGAAAGGTTCTACAGGCAGTGGTTCCCTCCGTTTAAGTTCCTGCCTTGTCCCTCCCATCATCCGTGTACTATAGCTTTGGTATTGGTATCCCACAAGTAATGGATGGATACACTTAACAAGAGAAAACATAATTTATGCTTACCTGATAAATTTATTTCTCTTATAGTGTATCCAGTCCACGGCCCGCCCTGTCCTTTTCAGGCAGGTCTAAATTTTAATTAAACTCCAGTCACCACTGCACCCTATGGTTTCTCCTTTCTCGGCTTGTTTCGGTCGAATGACTGGGTATGGCAGTGAGGGGAGGAGCTATGTAGCAGCTCTGCTGTGGGTGATCCTCTTGCAACTTCCTGTTGGGAAGGAGAATATCTCACAAGTAATGGTTGATCTGTGGACTGGATACACCACAAGAGAAATAAATTTATCAGGTAAGCATAAATTATGTTTTTTAATTCCATGCAATGCTCCATGACCTACACTAATTTAATGCAGTTAAACACAAAATGGCATTTTGATGACATGCGGGGTATGTGAAAGTTGTGTCAAATAGCTTTATATGAAAAGCATTTGTAAAGAGGAGGCTAAGATACAACCTGCAATGATTGTTGTGATTTTATCTGCATAGGTGTGTAGTCCAGTATCTAAAGATATTGTATATCTTAAACAATCAACCACTAAAAAGGGACATGAACCCCAAATGTTTTCTTTCATGATTCAGATAGAGAATACAATTTTAAACAACTTTCTAATTTACTTCTATTGTCAAAATTGCTTTTTTCTCTTGTTCTTCTTTATGGAAGAGATATCTAGATAGGTAGCGTGCACATGTCTGGAACACTACATGACAGGAAATAGTGCTGCAATCTAGTGCCCTTGCTAAACTGCTGCCATGTAGTGCTGCAGACACGTGCACACTCCTGAAATAACCTTCCTGCTTTTCTAGAAAGAATACCAAGAAAACAAAGAATATTTGGTAATAGTAGTAAATTGGAAAGATGTTTAAAACCATGTGCTCTATCTGAATCATGAAAGAAAAAAAAGGGATTTTATATCCCTTTAAAACGATCCACTTTCCCCTTAACACAGACAATACTTGGTTCCGTGCACTTAGTCAGCTGTGATCTGAATATCAAATTGATTTTAGTTATTCAGTATAAATTTATTTATATCCCTACATTGTAAATGCTGAACATTAACTCTTTTTTCTTGCCTTTTTCTTCAGATTGCTAATGAGGTTATTGGTGAAATGAATCTAAACCCAGAAGAAGTTTTTCTTGCACAGGGAACATTAAGGCCGGATTTGATTGAAAGTGCATCCCTTATTGCAAGTGTTAAGGCAGAAGTTATAAAAACTCACCACAATGACACAGAACTCATCAGAAAGTTAAGAGAAGAGGTAAGATGGCCGTCATAGCGCAAATATTATGTTAATCATTTCATAATTACTACAGCTGATAGACCTAAAAATCTAAAAAGAGGCTGCTGATATCATGGAAGCAGACTACAAAGGAAAAATGGCTAACGAAAGTCAGTAGTTTACGATTGCTGTGCAAGACACTTTTTGCAAAACAATTTGCAGTCCAATTGTGTATTAGAATAATTAAATAATTACATTTGCATGTGCATGCAGCAGGTGCTGATTGGTACATATGGGCACAGCTCTTGGAAGCATATGTACCACAAAGTGCACCTTTAGCACTGTGCCCATGGTACTGATCTCACGTTAAGAAAAGAAAAAACAAAATGCTAAAGAAGCCATTTTCTTTACATTGATCTTAGCAGCTACTGAACAGTACTGTCTTTTGTGTCCCTTTAAGTTAACTGTGCCTTAGTTTATCTTTTCCCTCTGAGCTTTGCATCTGTTTCAGAGTTTAGAAAGTGAGGAGCCAGTTGAATGGGAAATTTTACAGTAGACGCTTATTTCTGCCTTTAAGTATTATGGAAGTAAAAATAGGATAATGCAACCTTATTATTTATTGACAAACCTATGTTTAAAAGTTTCTTTAAAGTTACAGTGTAAATCACCTAGTGCCCTCTTCCTTGCAGGTAAATATACTACAGTTGTGTGTTTTTGTTCTTTTCCACATACATTTTGAACACTTAAATAGTTTAACTGTTGGCAGTCATGTACATAGGTTAATATAAAAAAAAAAAAAAAAAAACAACTTTCATATTGTATGTTGACAGGCATGGAACAATGGATATGCCCCATCCATCCACACACATATGAATAATAATTCCAGCCTTTTGTAGCAGTCCAGTTTTATGCAGTTTAAAGAGGTTGGAAAATGTGTTTTGCATACATAATTATTAATATTATCAATTATTTGTAAAGCGACAACAGATTCCGCAGCGCTATAAACATAGGGGGGATACAAGGTAACATTTATAGGGATCAAATGGGTAGAGGGCCCTGCCGAGAGTCGCACTGTTGTAGTCAGCTCTTATGAAGGAAATCTGCAAATAGTTGTGCTCTTAGGCTTACATGCTATGGGGGTTCATGGCGGATTGTAATGAAGGGGAGGAACTGGTATTAGGAAAGGTTAGTGTAGGTTGTATGCATCACTGAACAGTAGAGTCATATGTGACCCCAAGACATCGGGCATGCGGGGTAGGGGTAATGATGGATTTGTCGACAGTTATAGAGAGATGGGGGGTGGAGATTTTAAAATAAGGAGCTGAGTTTTGGAGAGATTTAGCTTAAGGTAGTGATTGGACATCCAGGAAGAAATGTGTGAGAGACAGTTAGTAACACGGGTTAGCAAGGGAGGAGATAGGTCTGCTGCAAAGAGGTAGATTTGGGTGTCGTCGGCATACAAATGATATTGAAACCCGTGGGACTTTATTAATTCATAATCCTATGTATTGTATAATACACAAGATCGTATTTTAATATGTGTTCTTTTTTTCAGGGTAAAGTAATTGAACCACTTAAAGATTTCCACAAAGATGAAGTACGAGCATTAGGTCGAGAACTCGGTTTACCAGAGGAACTTGTAAGCAGACACCCGTTTCCAGGTACTGCACATTTTGCTACAGAACTCATTTCCTAACCCTGATAACATGAGCATCTTCTATTCAGGTTTATTTGTCGAATACATGTGATGTTCTATTAATATTTCTTTCATGTAATTAGCAAGAGTCCATGAGCTAGTGACGTATGGGATATACATTCCTACCAGGAGGGGCAAAGTTTCCCAAACCTCAAAATGCCTATAAATACACCCCTCACCACACCCACAAATCAGTTTTACAAACTTTGCCTCCTATGGAGGTGGTGAAGTAAGTTTGTGCTAGATTCTACGTTGATATGCGCTCCGCAGCAGGTTGGAGCCCGGTTTTCCTCTCAGCGTGCAGTGAATGTCAGAGGGATGTGAAGAGAGTATTGCCTGTTTGAATTCAATGATCTCCTTCTACGGGGTCTATTTCATAGGTTCTCTGTTATCGGTCGTAGAGATTCATCTCTTACCTCCCTTTTCAGATCGACAATATACTCTTATATATATACCATTACCTCTGCTGATTTTCGTTTCAGTACTGGTTTGGCTTTCTACAAACATGTAGATGAGTGTCCTGGGGTAAGTAAGTCTTATTTTCTGTGACACTCTAAAGCTATGGTTGGGCACTTTTTTAAAGTTCTAAATATATGTATTCAAACATTTATTTGCCTTGACTCAGAATGTTCAACATTCCTTTTTTTCAGACAGTCAGTTTCATATTTGGGATAATGCATTTGAATCAATCATTTTTCTTACCTTAAAAATTTGACCTTTTCCCTGTGGGCTGTTAGGCTCACGGGGGCTGAAAATGCTTCATTTTATTGCATCATTCTTGGCGCAGACTTTTTTGACGCAAAAAATCTTTTCTGTTTCCGGCGTCATACGTGTCGCCGGAAGTTGCGTCATTTTTTGACGTTCTTTTGCGCCAAAAATGTCGGCGTTCCGGA
This sequence comes from Bombina bombina, assembly GCF_027579735.1. Taxonomy (NCBI): domain Eukaryota; kingdom Metazoa; phylum Chordata; class Amphibia; order Anura; family Bombinatoridae; genus Bombina; species Bombina bombina. The sequence goes on from NC_069502.1 coordinate 332,813,250, forward strand.
TGTGGCGTCGTCTTTGTCTCCACATTATTTAAGTCTCATTTTTCATTGCTTCTGGTTGCTAGAAGCTTGTTCTTTGGCATTTTTTCCCATTCCTGAAACTGTCATTTAAGGAATTTGATCAAGTTTGCTTTATGTTGTTTTTTCTCTTACATATTGCAAGATGTCTCACGTTGCATCTGAGTCAGAAGATACTTCAGGAAAATCGCTGTCTGGTGCTGGAACTACCAAAGCTAAGTGTATCTGCTGTAAACTTTTGGTAGCTGTTCCTCCAGCTGTTGTTTGTATTAAATGTCATGACAAACTTGTTAATGCAGATAATATTTCCTTTAGTAAAGTACCATTACCTGTTGCAGTTCCAACAACATCTAATGTTCAGAGTGTTCCTGATAACATAAGAGATTTTGTTTCTGAATCCATTAAGAAGGCTATGTCTGTTATTCCTCCTTCTAGTAAACACAAAAAATCTTTTAAAACTTCTCGTTATTCAGATGAATTTTTAAATGAACATCATCATTCTGATTCTAATGATTCTTCTGGTTCAGAGGATTCTGTCTCAGAGGTTGATGCTGATAAATCTTCATATTTATTTAAAATGGAATTTATTCGTTCTTTACTTAAAGAAGTTTTAATTGCTTTAGAAATTGAGGATTCTGGTCCTCTTGATATTAAATCTAAACGTTTAGACAAGGTCTTTAAATCTCCTGTGGTTATTCCAGAAGTTTTTCCTGTTCCTGGTGCTATTTCTGAAGTAATTTCCAGAGAATGGAATAATTTGGGTAATTCATTTACTCCCTCTAAACGTTTTAAGCAATTATATCCTGTGCCGTCCGAAAGATTAGAGTTTTGGGACAAAATCCCTAAAGTTGATGGGGCTATTTCTACCCTTGCTAAACGTACTACTATTCCTACGGCAGATGGTACTTCCTTTAAGGATCCTTTAGATAGGAAAATTGAATCCTTTCTAAGAAAAGCTTATCTGTGTTCAGGTAATCTTCTTAGACCTGCTATATCATTGGCTGATGTTGCTGCAGCTTCAACTTTTTGGTTGGAAACTTTAGCGCAACAAGTAACAGATCATGATTCTCATAATATTATTATTCTTCTTCAACATGCTAATAATTTTATCTGTGATGCCATTTTTTGATATTATCAGAGTTGATGTCAGGTTTATGTCTCTAGCTATTTTAGCTAGAAGAGCTTTATGGCTTAAAACTTGGAATGCTGATATGTCTTCTAAATCAACTCTACTTTCCCTTTCTTTCCAGGGTAATAAATTATTTGGTTCTCAGTTGGATTCTATTATCTCAACTGTTACTGGTGGGAAAGGAACTTTTTTACCACAGGATAAAAAATCTAAAGGTAAAAACAGGGCTAATAATCGTTTTCGTTCCTTTCGTTTCAACAAAGAACAAAAGCCTGATTCTTCATCCTCAGGAGCAGTTTCAGTTTGGAAACCATCTCCAGTCTGGAATAAATCCAAGCCTTCTAGAAAAGCAAAGCCAGCTTCTAAGTCCACATGAAGGTGCGGCCCTCATTCCAGCTCAGCTGGTAGGGGGCAGATTACGTTTTTTCAAAGAAATTTGGATCAATTCTGTTCACAATCTTTGGATTCAGAACATTTGTTTCAGAAGGGTACAGAATTGGTTTCAAGATAAGACCTCCTGCAAAGAGATTTTTTCTTTCCCAGTAAACCCAGTGAAACCTCAAGCATTTCTGAAATGTGTTTCAGATCTAGAGTTGGCTGGAGTAATTATGCCAGTTCCAGTTTTGGAACAGGGGCTGGGGTTTTATTCGAATCTCTTCATTGTACCCAAGAAGGAGAATTCCTTCAGACCAGTTCTGGATCTAAAAATATTGAATCGTTATGTAAGGATACCAACATTCAAAATGGTAACTGTAAGGACTATCTTGCCTTTTGTTCAGCAAGGGCATTATATGTCTACAATAGATTTACAGGATGCATATCTGCATATTCCGATTCATCCAGCTCACTATCAGTTCCTGAGATTCTCTTTCCTGGACAAGCATTACCAGTTTGTGGCTCTGCCGTTTGGCCTAGCTACAGCTCCAAGAATTTTTACAAAGGTTCTCGGTGCCCTTCTGTCTGTAATCAGAGAACAGGGTATTGTGGTATTTCCTTATTTGGACGATATCTTGGTACTTGCTCAGTCTTCACATTTAGCAGAATCTCATACGAATCGACTTGTGTTGTTTCTTCAAGATCATGGTTGGAGGATCAATTCACTAAAAAGTTCATTGATTCCTCAGACAAGGGTAACCTTTTTAGGTTTCCAGATAGATTCAGTGTCCATGACCTTGTCTTTGACAGACAAGAGACGTCTAAAATTGATTTCAGCTTGTCGAAACCTTCAGTCACAATCATTCCCTTCGGTAGCCTTATGCATGGAAATTCTAGGTCTTATGACTGCTGCATCGGACGCGATCCCCTTTGCTCGTTTTCACATGCGACCTCTTCAGCTCTGTATGCTGAACCAATGGTGCAGGGATTACACAAAGATATCTCAATTAATATCTTTAAAACCGATTGTACGACATTCTCTGACGTGGTGGACAGATCACCATCGTTTAATTCAGGGGGCTTCTTTTGTTCTTCCGACCTGGACTATAATCTCAACAGATGCAAGTCTTACAGGTTGGGGAGCTGTGTGGGGGTCTCTGATGGCACAAGGGGTTTGGGAATCTCAGGAGGTGAGATTACCGATCAATATTTTGTTAACTCCGTGCAATTTTCAGAGCTCTTCAGTCTTGGCCTCTTCTGAAGAGAGAGTCGTTCATTTGTTTTCAGACAGACAATGTCACAACTGTGGCATACATCAATCATCAAGGAGGGACTCACAGTCCTCTGGCTATGAAAGAAGTATCTCGAATTCTGGTTTGGGCGGAATCCAGCTCCTGTCTAATCTCTGCGGTTCATATCCCAGGTATAGACAATTGGGAAGCGGATTATCTCAGTCGCCAAACGTTGCATCCGGGCGAATGGTCTCTTCACCCAGAGGTATTTCTTCAGATTGTTCAAATGTGGGAACTCCCAGAAATAGATCTGATGGCTTCTCATCTAAACAAGAAACTTCCCAGGTATCTGTCCAGATCCCGGGATCCTCAGGCGGAGGCAGTGGATGCTTTATCACTTCCTTGGAAGTATCATCCTGCCTATATCTTTCCGCCTCTAGTTCTTCTTCCAAGAGTAATCTCCAAGATTCTGAAGGAATGCTCGTTTGTTCTGCTGGTAGCTCCAGCATGGCCTCACAGGTTTTGGTATGCGGATCTTGTCCGGATGGCCTCTTGCCAGCCGTGGACTCTTCCGTTAAGACCAGACCTTCTGTCGCAAGTTCCTTTCTTCCATCAGGATCTCAAATCCTTAAATTTAAAGGTATGGAGATTGAACGCTTGATTCTTGGTCAAAGAGGTTTCTCTGACTCTGTGATTAATACTATGTTACAGGCTCGTAAATCTGTATCTAGAGAGATATATTATAGAGTCTGGAAGACATGTATTTCTTGGTGTCTTTCTCATCATTTTTCCTGGCATTCTTTTAGAATTCCGAGAATTTTACAGTTTCTTCAGGATGTTTTAGATAAAGGTTTGTCCGCAAGTTCCTTGAAAGGACAAATCTCTGCTCTTTCTGTTCTTTTTCACAGAAAGATTGCTAATCTTGCTGATATTCATTGTTTTGTACAAGCTTTGGTTCGTATAAAACCTGTCATTAAGTCTATTTCTCCTCCTTGGAGTTTGAATTTGGTTCTGGGGGCTCTTCAAGCTCCTCCTTTTGAACCCATGCATTCATTGGACATTAAATTACTTTCTTGGAAAGTTTTGTTCCTTTTGGCCATCTCTTCTGCCAGAAGAGTCTCTGAATTATCTGCTCTTTCTTGTGAGTCTCCTTTTCTGATTTTTCATTAAACTTTATTTTGGGTGTGGATTATTTTCAGCAGGAATTGGCTGTCTTTATTTTATCCCTCCCTCTCTAGTGACTCTTGCGTGGAAAGATCCACATCTTGGGTAGTCATTATCCCATACGTCACTAGCTCATGGACTCTTGCTAATTACATGAAAGAAAACATAATTTATGTAAGAACTTACCTGATAAATTCATTTCTTTCATATTGGCAAGAGTCCATGAGGCCCACCCTTTTTGTGGTGGTTATGATTTTTTTGTGTAAAGCACAACTATTCCAATTCCTTATTTTATATGCTTTCGCACTTTTTTTATCACCCCACTTCTTGGCTATTCGTTAAACTGATTTGTGGGTGTGGTGAGGGGTGTATTTATAGGCATTTTGAGGTTTGGGAAACTTTGCCCCTCCTGGTAGGAATGTATATCCCATACGTCACTAGCTCATGGACTCTTGCTAATATGAAAGAAATGAATTTATCAGGTAAGTTCTTACATAAATTATGTTTTCTCTTGTTAAGTGTATCCAGTCCACGGATCATCCATTACTTATGGGATATTCTCCTTCCCAACAGGAAGTTGCAAAAGGATCACCCACAGCAGAGCTGCTATATAGCTCCTCCCCTAACTGCCATATCCAGTCATTCTCTTGCAACTCTCAACAAAGATGGAGGTCGTAAGAGGAGAGTGGTGTTTTATACTTAGTTTATTTCTTCAATCAAAAGTTTGTTATTTTTAAATGGTACCGGAGTGTGCTGTTTATCTCAGGCAGTATTTAGAAGAAGAATCTGCCTGCATTTTCTATGATCTTAGCAGAAGTAACTAAGATCCATGGCTGTTCACACATATTCTGAGGAGTGAGGTAACTTCAGAGAGGGAATGGCGTGCAGGTTTTCCTGCAATAAGGTATGTGCAGTTAATATTTTTCTAGGGATGGAATTTGCTAGAAAATGCTGCTTATACCGGATTAATGTAAGTAAAGCCTTAAATGCAGTGATAGCTACTGGTATCAGGCTTATTAATAGAGATGCATACTCTTATAAAAATGTAATATAAAACGTTTGCTGGCATGTTAATCGTTTTTATATATGTTTGGTGACAAAACTTATTGGGGCCTAGTTTTTTTCCACATGGCTGGTTTGATTTCTGCCTAGAGACAGTTTCCTGAAGCTTTCCACTGTTGCAATATGAGTGGGAAGGGCCTATTTTAGTGCTTTTCTGTGCAGCTAAAAATACTGACAGAGACATTCAGCTTCCCTCTGCATGATACAGGACATCTCTGAAGGGCTCAAAAGGCTTCAAAGTCGTGTTTGAGGAGGGTAACAATCACAGTAGACTGTGGTAGTTGTTGTGACTGTTTAAAAAACGTTTTTGTCATTTATTATTCTGTTTTTGTTATTAAGGGGTTAATCATCCATTTGCAAGTGGGTGCAATGCTCTGCTGACTTGTTACATACACTGTAAACATTTTGTTAGTGTAACTGCCTTTTTTCACTGTTATTTCAAATTTTGTCAAAATTTGTTTCTCTTAAAGGCACAGTAACATTTTTTATATTGCTTGTTAACTTGCTTTAAAGTGTTTTCCAAGCTTGCTAGTCTCATTGCTAGTCTGTACAAACATGTCTGAAACAGAGGATACTTGTTCATTATGTTTAAAAGCCATGGTGGAGCCCCATAGGAGAATGTGTACTAAATGTATTGATTTCACCTTAAACAGTAAAGATCAGTCTTTATCTATAAAAGAATTGTCACCAGAGGGGTCTGTCGAGGGGGAAGTTATGCCGACTAACTCTCCCCACGTGTCGGACCCTTCGCCTCCCGCTCAAGGGACGCACGCTAATATGGCGCCAAGTACATCAGGGACGCCCATAGCGATTACTTTGCAGGACATGGCTGCAATCATGAATAATACCCTGTCAGAGGTATTATCCAGATTGCCTGAATTGAGAGGCAAGCGCGATAGCTCTGGGGTTAGACGAGATACAGAGCGTGTAGATGCTGTAAGAGCCATGTCTGATACTGCGTCACAATATGCAGAACCTGAGGACGGAGAGCTTCAGTCTGTGGGTGAAGTCTCTGAATTGGGGAGACCTGATTCAGAGATTTCTAATTTTAAATTTAAGCTTGAGAACCTCCGTGTATTGCTTGGGGAGGTATTAGCTGCTCTGAATGACTGTGACACAATTGCAGTGCCAGAGAAATTGTGTAGGCTGGATAAATACTATGCAGTGCCAGTGAGTACTGATGTTTTTCCAATACCTAAAAGGCTTACAGAAATTATTAGTAAGGAGTGGGATAGGCCCGGTGTGCCCTTTTCCCCACCTCCTATATTTAGAAAAATGTTTCCAATAGATGACACTACACGAGACTTGTGGCAGACAGTCCCTAAGGTGGAGGGAGCAGTTTCTACTTTAGCAAAGCGTACCACTATCCCGGTTGAGGATAGTTGTGCTTTTTCAGATCCAATGGATAAAAAATTGGAGGGTTACCTTAAGAAAATGTTTATTCAACAAGGTTTTATTTTACAGCCCCTTGCATGCATTGCGCCTGTCACTGCTGCGGCGGCATTCTGGTTTGAGGCCCTGGAAGAGGCCATCCATACAGCTCCATTGACTGAAATTGTTGACAAGCTTAGAACTCTTAAGCTAGCTAACTCATTTGTTTCTGATGCCATTGTTCATTTGACTAAACTAACGGCTAAGAATTCCGGATTCGCCATCCAGGCGCGTAGGGCGCTATGGCTCAAATCCTGGTCAGCTTATGTGACTTCAAAGTCTAAATTACTCAACATTCCTTTCAAGGGGCAGACCTTATTCGGGCCTGGTTTGAAAGAAATTATTGCTGACATTACTGGAGGTAAGGGTCATACCCTTCCTCAGGACAGGGCCAAATCAAAGGCCAAACAGTCTAATTTTCGTGCCTTTCGAAATTCCAAGGCAGGTGCAGCATCAACTTCCTCCGCTTCAAGACAAGAGGGAACTTTTGCTCAATCTAAGCAGGCCTGGAAACCTAACCAGTCCTGGAACAAAGGCAAGCAGGCCAGAAAGCCTGCTGCTGCCTCTAAGACAGCATGAAGGAACGGTCCCCTATCCGGCGACGGATCTAGTAGGGGGCAGACTTTTTCTCTTCGTCCAGGCGTGGGCAAGAGATGTTCAGGATCCCTGGGCGTTGGAGATCATATCTCAGGGATATCTTCTGGACTTCAAAGCTTCCCCTCCATAAGGGAGATTTCATCTTTCAAGGTTATCTGCAAATCAGATAAAGAAAGAGGCATTCCTACGCTGTGTGCAAGACCTCCTAGTAATGGGAGTGATCCATCCAATACCGTGGATGGAACAAGGACAGGGTTTTTATTCAAATCTGTTTGTGGTTCTCAAAAAAGAGGGAACCTTCAGACCAATTTTGGATCTAAAGATCTTAAACAAATTCCTCAGAGTTCCATCTTTCAAAATGGAAACTATTCGGACCATCCTACCCATGATCCAAGAGGGTCAGTACATGACCACAGTGGACTTAAAGGATGCCTACCTTCACATACCGATTCACGAAAATCATCATCGGTTCCTAAGGTTTGCCTTTCTAGACAGGCATTACCAATTTGTAGCTCTTCCCTTCGGGTTGGCTACAGCCCCGAGAATCTTTACGAAGGTTCTGGGCTCACTTCTGGCTGTTCTAAGACCGCGAGGCATAGCGGGGGCTCTGTATCTAGACGACATCCTGATACAGGCGTCAAGCTTTCAAATTGCCAAGTCTCATACAGAGATAGTTCTGGCATTTCTGAGATCGCACGGGTGGAAAGTGAACGAGGAAAAGAGTTCTCTATCCCCACTCACAAGAGTCTCCTTCTTAGGGACTCTTATAGATTCTGTAGAGATGAAAATTTACCTGACGGAGTCCAGGTTATCAAAGCTTCTAAATGCTTGCCGTATTCTTCATTCCATTCCGCGCCCTTCGGTGGCTCAGTGTATGGAGGTGATCGGCTTAATGGTAGCGGCAATGGACATAGTGCCATTTGCGCGCCTACATCTCAGACCGCTGCAATTATGCATGCTAAGTCAGTGGAATGGGGATTACACAGATTTGTCCCCTCTGCTAAATCTGGATCAAGAGACCAGAGATTCTCTTCTCTGGTGGTTGTCTCGGGTCCACCTGTCCGAGGGTATGACCTTTCGCAGGCCAAATTGGACAATTGTAACAACAGATGCCAGCCTTCTAGGTTGGGGTGCAGTCTGGAACTCCCTGAAGGCACAGGGATCGTGGACTCAGGAGGAGAAACAACTTCCGATAAGTTTTCTGGAGTTAAGAGCAATATTCAATGCTCTTCTGGCTTGGCCTCAGTTAGCAACACTGAGGTTCATCAGATTTCAGTCGGACAATATCACGACTGTGGCTTACATCAACCATCAAGGTGGAACCAGGATTTCCCTAGCGATGTTAGAAGTCTCAAAAATAATTTGCTGGGCAGAGACTCACTCTTGCCACCTGTCAGCAATCCATATCCCAGGCATGGAGAACTGGGAGGCGGATTTTCTAAGTCGTCAGACTTTTCACCCGGGGGAGTGGGAACTCCATCCGGAGGTGTTTGCTCAATTGATTCATCGTTGGGGCAAACCAGAGTTGGATCTCATGGCGTCTCGCCAGAACGCCAAGCTTCCTTGTTACGGATCCAGGTCCAGGGACCCAGAAGCGACGCTGATAGATGCACTAGCAGCGCCTTGGTTCTTCAACCTGGCTTATGTGTTTCCACCGTTTCCTCTGCTCCCTCGACTGATTGCCAAAATCAAACAGGAGAGAGCATCAGTGATTCTAATAGTGCCTGCGTGGCCACGCAGGACCTGGTATGCAGACCTAGTGGACATGTCATCCTTTCCACCATGGACTATGCCTCTAAGACAGGACCTTCTAATACAAGGTCCTTTCAATCATCCAAATCTAATTTCTCTGAGACTGACTGCATGGAGATTGAACGCTTGATTCTATCAAAGCGTGGCTTCTCCGAGTCAGTCATTGATACCTTAATACAGGCACGAAAGCCTGTTACCAGGAAAATCTATCACAAGATATGGCGTACATATCTTAACTGGTGTGAATCCAAGAATTACTCATGGAGTAAGGTTAGGATTCCTAGGATATTGTCCTTTCTCCAAGAGGGTTTGGACAAAGGATTATCAGCTAGTTCCTTAAAGGGACAGATTTCTGCTCTGTCTATTCTTTTGCACAAGCGTCTGGCAGAAGTTCCAGACGTCCAGGCATTTTGTCAGGCTTTGGTTAGA